>NW_024503680.1:3892251-3892497 GCF_017590055.1 Onychostruthus taczanowskii
AAAAAAAAAAAAAGCCACGGAGGGAGGGGAGGGGCTGCTGCTGCCTTTTCCCCCATCCTCCGTTTCCGGTTTGCTGCCATATTACTCTCTTTTTTTTTTTTTTTTTTTTCAATTTTTTTTATTTTCCCCTCCCCGTGGTGCTCCCCCCCGCCCCGCAGAAGGGGTGAGCGGGGGCGGGCGAGGCACCAGCGCGCCGGGGCCGCGGCGCTGCGCGATGCTGCTGCCGGCGGCGCAGCGCTGAGCCCG